>NW_026866968.1:0-18660 GCF_026571515.1 Ruditapes philippinarum | reverse complement strand
TAAAACGAGTTCAAAAATTTTTAGTTTGAAATCAACAAAAAAATTTTTTTTATCACATTATAAATAAGAACAGTAAACTTTAAAAATTTGTAATTTTTTCAAGCGCGTTCTATATTTTCGCAAACATTAGCGCGTTTTAAACGCTATGTTTATATATAGCGAAAAATACGGTATAAAAGTGTTTTTCCTAGTTAATATTTTTTTTAAATGTTTTTTTACACTCCTGCGCGTTTTGTTTTTGATAATATTTTTTTTTTATCTTTTTTTAAGATTGAACAATTTTTTTTTTTGAAGTAAACTCTCTAAGAAAAAAAGAAAAGAACCTCTTATAAATATTACCTTTTTTTTTGTTTGTCCCCCCTTAGTTTCATAAATTTTATCAAATATTTCGTGAAATTTTTTTTCTTCTGTCCACCCTCATTTTCACTCACAAGATTTTTTAACCCAAAATTTGGAAGACTGAACTGGGGAAAAAAGCTTTAGTGACCCGCAGTGAATACATAGACGAAGCAAACCCGCCCATATGAAAAAAAAAATTTCTACAATCTGCTAGATTTTCCCATGGTCGACTGAAAAAAATTAAAAAAACACTTTACATTCATGATAAAAACGGATTTTTTCAGATATAAATAAATTTAAAATTTAATTTTTAAAAATTAAACTGTAAAAACAATTTTTTTTCAATTTAAATTAAATTTGCAAAAAATCTACTTTTGGACGGAAAATGAAAAAACACCATTTGTTGCAAATGCAGCAAAGGGGCAAAACCTTAACTTCTAGGGTATGCTAAAAATTATTCTAGTTTGGGAAATTGAAAATAAACAAAACTTCGGGGACATAAGTCGTTTTCAAAATTTGTCACAAGGGGTTTCTTTGAGTAAAAATGCTTACCTATAAACAAAAAATTGTCCAAAAAGGGTAAAAACCCTTTCAAGTTTAAAGGACTTCCCCTTCAGAGTATGGAATTTAAAAAGTTTAAAACAAAAAAAATTTAAACCCAAAAATTTTTTTAATCAAAAAAAGGGCAAAAATTATAAAAAAAAGTAAACCAAAATTTTAGGGAAACTTGTGCCAATTTTTTGGGTTAACACAGAAAAACAAGAGTGAAAATTTAAATCCCCCCCTTTTCAGTATTAGGGAAAAACCCAGCTTACACCCCAAAAAAATTTAAAACCAAAAATTTTTTTAAGTCAAAAAAAGGGGCAAAATTTAAATTTAAAAAAGCAAACCCAGGGTTATGGGGACTTGTGTCAATCATCTTAAAAATCAAAGAAAAAAGTGTTTTTAAATTTAAACCCTTTCCCTTTTCTAGTTTTGGAAAGGATCCCAAAGCTTACACGAAAAAAATTTTAACCCCAAGAATTTCTAAGTCGAAAGGGGGCATATTAATGTAAAAAAGCAAAGCAAAGTTATGGGACTTGTGTCAATCATCTTAGATAATCACAGAGAACAAGTGTGTGAAGTTTCAATCCATTCTCTTCAGTAGTTATGGAGATACCAGCTTACATACACAAACTTCAACACAAGAATTTCTAAGTTCCAAACAAGGGTGCCATAGTCACAAAATACGCCCGTTTACGAAAGCTTTAGAATGGAGATGGGGGGAATTATGGATAAGTGTTATCTAGCAAGCAAGTTTTTTATTCTTGGCACTGTTGTTGTTAAATGAACCTTAAAACAAATCAGTAGGGAAATATATGCACAGGATGTGTGACCCTGACCCTTGGTCGCAGGGACCTGAATTTTATGCACGGCACTCAGCCTCACAATGAATTGAACATTTGTGCCAAATTATATTAAATCCCTCTATGCATGTATAAGTTTTGCTCCAAGACAAGCGTTTTTTCTATGAAGCTCTTAACTGTGACCTTCACCTTTGACCTAGAGACTTGGTTCATGTTCAGGGCACTACGTCTACCATGGTGTTGAACAATTCTATAAAGTAACATTAAAATTCCTCCATGCATGTTAGAAAATAATGCTCCGGACAACATTCTGGATTATTTTAATTTCATCTCCAGTGAACCTTGACCTTGCAAATATTAACCTAAATTAAAGTTGTCACACCTGTAGTTCATGATAGTTACCATTTTTGCTACAATCCATCAATAAATGAATGACTAAATGGTCCCTATACACATCTTCAAATTTTCTATCTGAACCTTTGACCTCTATGGTTGTGAACATTGACTTTGGTCGCAGGGATCTGAATTTTGCGTTGCGACACTCAGCCTCACAATGGTGAACATTTGTGCCAAGTTATATTGAAATCCCCCTATGAATGTAGAAGTTTTGCTCCGGACAAGCGTTTTTCAATGAGCTCTAAGTGTGATCTTGACCTTTGACCTGGAGACCTGGATCATGCATGGAGCAATACATATCATGGTGGTGAACATTTCCATAAAGTATTATAAAAAAATTTCCATACATGTAGGAGATATGCTCCAGACAAAATCTGGATATTTCACCATCTTTAGTGACCTTGACCTTGCATATATTGACCTAAAGTACATGAGTCACAGCCGTAGTCATGATAATGACCATTTGTGTTACAATCCCTCAATAAATGATGATTAAATAGTCCCTATACACATCTTCATTTTTTATCTAAACTTTGACCTCTATGTGTTTGACCTTGACCTTGGCTTGCAAGGACCTGAATTTTGTGCGCGGACACTCCGCCTAACAATGTGAACATTTGTGCCAATTATATTGAAATCCCTCTATTGCATGTGGAAAGTTTTGCTCCGGACATGCAATTTTTTCAATGAGCTCTAAGTGTGACCTTGAACCTCTGACCTAGAGAACCTAAGTTCATGTGCGTGACAAGAGACCTAGTTCCATGTGCTGTGACATTGCTTCTCAATAATGGTGAACATTTCTATGAAATTTCATTAAAAGTCCTTCCCATACATGTAGGAGAAGAGCTGCAACTGATATTCTAACTTGAAAATTAAATTATTAATTAAATTCTTTATGAGAAAGTATTTACATTTATAATGGTAATTACTGTATGATTCTTTAAATGAACAAATATACCAAGTCTACAGAACCACCATAGTTATCACAGTTAAGAATCTTGACCAATGAATGAAACATGTGTAAATAAATGTTACATTCTTTAGAACATACTCAAGTCCAAGAAAGAGGATTATTTTATGCCCTTTGATTAAATTCTATTTTTAGAATTGAAAGTGAAAGTAGATCAAGGGGAGTAATTGTGTAAGTCATTTATGAACAAAGTAATAACTTTGTTGTCGCCCTTTGATTAAATTCTATTTACAAAATCTGGATATTTCATCATCTTTAGTGACCTTGACCTTGTATATATTGACCTAAATTATATGTATCACAGCCATAGTCTTGGTAATGACAATTTGTGTTACAATCCCTCAATAAATCATGACTAAATGGTCCATATACACATCTTCATATTTGTATCTGAACTTTGACCTCTATGTGTGACCTTGACCTTGGCAGCAAGGACCTGAATCTTGCATAAGACACTCCGCCTCACAATGGTGAACATTTGTGCCAAGTAATATTGAAATCCCTCTATACATGTGGAATTTTGCTCCGGACAAGCATTTTTCAATGACCTCTAAGTGTGACCTTGACCTTTGACCTAGAGACCTGGTTCATGTGCGCGACACTGCTCCTCATAGTGGTGAACATTTCTATGAAGTTTCATTAAAATCCCTCCATACATGTAGGAGATATGCTCCGGACAAAATTGGACGCCGCCCCCCCACCCTCCCCCCGACCGCCCGCCCGCCAGGGGCTTTCCCATAATACGTCCCGTTTTTCAAACGGGCGTATAAAAAGGGGCATGATTATGTAAAAAAGCAATCAGAGTTATGGGACTTGTGCCAATCATCTTAGATAATCACAGAGAACAAGTGTGTGAAGTTTCAATCCATTCCCTTCAGTAGTTATGGAGATACCAGCTTACATATAAAAACTTAACCACAGGGACGTCGACGCAGACGCCGACAAATGGGTGACTGCATTAGCTCAATTATTCTGCGAATAGTCAAGCTAAAAAAACTTAAAGTTCAGTGATTTAAACTTGTATTAATGATCAATAAGATATCTGAAAGGTCAGTAGTTTTGAGCTTGTAGTAATGGTCAAGTTCAGTAGATTTGAGCTATGAGATATCTGAAGGTTGAGTAATTTTGAGTTAGTAGTTCTGGTCAATATTAAAAAGCTAAAAACTCTGAAATATTAAGTCTGAAATATATAAACAGTCTAGATTTATATCATGTTAACCATAAGGATGGTCTTATTCATGCAAATGAAAATATTTCTCATAAGAAAACAACCCCTAATTACCTGATTAAGAAAGAAACAAGACCTCCATATACTGAAGGAGTATACATATTTCCTATCTGCTTGGCAAGTAATAGTGATGGTTCTGTCTTCTTGATAAATTCTGTTCTACTAACAGTCATAAAGGCAGTTTCTACCTGTTTGTTGAAATATGTGTCTTCTAAGTTAAGTTCTCTGAAAAGTATTTTTAATTTAGACAGGTCATAATCATGTAAATCAAACATTTGTTACAGTTTATGTTATATACCTTAAAAAGATGAAATTCAATAATGAATATATCTTTATCTATTACATGTTACGATGTATGTATTAAAACATGTATGGAAAGGTATAAGTAGAACAAAATATTTGATTTATAAACTTATACTGGCTAGTTTGTGTGTTCAACTGTTGTCTTCACATTATTACATGTATTGATACTGAAATCTGTTTATTTGTGTTTCTGGTTTTTATATAGATTTTAAAGCATTTTTGGATCTATCCTGGAGGGTGATCAACCGAATCAGCTTTCCTGGAAAACTACCGAGTAATTACCAAATTCTCTCACAATGGACCGGTAGTCTATACATTTTAATAATGTCATTCAAGCAAATTGTCAGGACACACATAAATAGTTCAACATCAATTAAACATTTATTACATGAAACTTTATTTCATCATATCACCATAATATATATTCATCTCCAATGCAGATATACACAGTGTCTATTCTAGGAGGGGGGGTGGGGGGGATTCACTCATATTTTTGAGAATTTTCCCCTATTTTTTCAGAGGCAGGGGGGGAATTTTACATAGAAAAAGAAGGAAAAAAATCAACAAATGTAATAAATTCTCACTATTTTATTAAAATTCCCCTTGTTTTTCAAATCCAAGAATAGACACTGTGATCATCCTTTTTAATATGAATCAATTATATCAGCCAGGACGTTCTAACACCCTCAGCTATAAAAATACACGTATATTAACTAACCTAAATGCATCTAAACCAGTAAAGATTTGTCTTTGTTCTGGATGAGGGTCTTGAAGAAAATCATTGAACATAATTCTAGCTACAGACTTTTGGACAAGTTTACAAAATGGTGAATGAAAGACAAAGGCATCTGCACAATCTAACAGACTTGATCCGGCTGAAAGTATAAGAAAGTTAAATATAGAAAATCTGGGAAAAAAAAATTCATGAAAGAATATGATAAAATATTGCAATGAAACAACATACAAAGTAATGATATTGATATAATGTGATGTGCTGCATTTTTAACTGAGCTTATTTACGCTTTAATTAGCCTATGTATACTTATTTCCTGCTCAAATACAGTTGATACAATATAAAAATGTTAAATTTTACTGATTGTATGTCAATGTACATTATTTTTTATAGCTTACCCTTATGCTAATATCGGTAATTCTACCATTTCCTAAAACCCGGAAGTGTTTATTGTCAGCCATGTTGGTTATGCACCATATGATGACATCATTTAATTACAGCATCATAATTATTTTGATTTATCAAGGGAGGGTACTCCAGGACATTAAGTTCTGCATACAAAGATAATAATTTTTTATTAAAGTTTGCATCATATTTACCAATTACCTTGTTATTATGTATTCTAATGATTTATTCATTAGATACGAGGGTTCTTCAAAAAGTTCTGTTATCGGGTATTAAATACAAGATAAAGAAAATATATACGAAAATGGTTTATTTCATCCCTTCAAAATATTCACCACCTACAGAAATACACTTTTGTAATCGAAATTTCCACTGTCTAAATGCATCAGAGTAGTCTGCCCTTGGTATCAGTCTCAAACACTGATATACAGCACTTCCAAGTCCGCTTCTGGTGGTATACCGACGTCCAGACAACATCTTTTTTAGCCGGGGAAATAAAAAAAAGTCACATGGACTTAAATCCGGCGAATAAGGGGGGTGGCTTAACACATTTACCTTTTCTTCAGCGAGAAAGTTAACAACCCCCTTGCTTTTATGCGCGGGGGCATTATCATGTAGTAAATTAACTCCCCTTAATCCAGTACTTGGACGTTTCTTTTTATAAAACTTTTTTATCCTTTTTAGCACAACGTTCTTATAATATGTTCCAGTGATTGATTTTCCAGATTGTGATGGTATCTGAATAACTGGACCAAGATGATTGAAAAAAATGGTGTACAGAACTTTCTTTGAGCTTTTCTGCCGTTTAGCCACTACTGGACGTTTTTGATTTTTTCCTCTCCATTGTTTATTATCACCCCTCCTTTGTGGCTCAAACATGTAGACCCAAGTCTCATCTCCAGTTAACATGTTAGAAATAATCCTGCTGTTAAATGTTTTGAACTCTTTAAGGAGTTTTTTAGAACACATGACTCTCATTTTTTTCTGGTCATTGGTCAGTAAATGGGGCACCCAACGTGCACAAACCTTTTTAAGTCCAAGTTTTTTTGATAGAATTTCATGAACACTTCCTTCTGAAATGCCAACACTATTAGCCATATCCTTTACTGTATAACGGCCATCTTCTTCCACCAATGCTTTCACAGCAGCCACATGCTTATCAGTCACTGACGACTTCGGACGTCCACTTCGATGACCATCTTTAATCACAGAAAGCCCACCTTTAAATTTTTTCGCCCACCTACAAACTGTCATAAATGATACCACAGAATGTCCATAAATACCATTCAGCTCATTATAAATGTCTTTTGGAGATATATGCAAAGCAGTGCGACTTTTAATATAAGTGCGTACTTCAACTTTGTAATGTCGTTTCATTGTTATTTCCAAAATATGGCCAGTGTATATGAGTGACACTACTTCAAAACTGAATAATTTTGTCATTATTGCATCGATTTGCACGTGTTTTTCGTGCTTATATAGTGTGAATATTTATGTACATAAATGTATAGGTTTATTGAAGCAAAACCGTCGATTTCGCTACGGAAGACCATTGGTAACAAAACTTTTTGAATAAACCTCGTATGTCAGATTAATTGACGGTGAATTGTATGATTTTTTAACTGGTATTTATTATCTGTTAAAAGTTTTAGCACTCTTAGCAACCCTTCCAGTGCCTTCTTGTAAGTATTTTGTAGCAACTGAAAAGTTTCGAAATTGTTAGCAAACTGTTAGTATGTCACATATAAAAGGCTGAGTTTTGTTAGCACCATGGACTCTGCAAATGAAATCCTTTGAACTCACTAGGGAGTAAAATAAATACAAAGAATTTTTTAGCCAAAAGTAATTTAATTTTCTTTTATAAGATCAAGGGAGACAATTTATTTCAGAAAAAAATTAACTAAATCCTATAATTATTTTATTCTTACATTAGCAATAAAATTTAAGTCAAGATTCTATTTTAGAAAAGTTCTGTCTTAATAGTTGGCATATTTTTCTAGGTGAATTATATCAAAAGGGAGTTAAAGTAATTCTACATTTTAACAATTTACATTTTAAAGTTTAAGTATTGTTTATTCAAATATACAAGCACCAGCTCTGATTTGATTCCTATCTTAATGAAATACAAGTTTACAATACAATTGTATATTGCAACAATATTTCTTTGTTCTAAATATTTTTGTTGAGCACAAGTACATTTTTTAGATGTCAAAGCTGAATCATTTCCTCAGATTCTATCCATACATATATGAACAGGTCAAGTGAACATGGGTGCTATATTTCACCTAAAGTTACAGGTTAAAATGCAAAATCATTTGAATATAATGGCTGTGTACTGTGAGATTAACTACTCTCTTTTAGTTTAGTTTTAGTTATCTTTTTGTGTTATCCTTATTTTGAGATGAGTGATGTGTTGTCGTTTCTCATACATGAGTATAAGTTGAGTTATCATGTATTAAATTGATTCACTATGTTTAACTTATTGCAAAATACTTAAAAATACCGCACATTTAAACATCGCTTTTCATTGGATTACTGTGATGTTTATATACATGTAGGTTGTTTATGCCCTGCTGTCTTCATTTTTTGCAGAAAATCTCTTTTTTGGCTCTAAAAAAGGAAGTTTGCTGCATTATAAATTCGTTATAAAGATTCCAAACAGTTTATATGGCCTTATATTAACAGTTATTTGCAATATAACCATAGCCTAAATGCTCCAGTTATATAAACAAACAACTATTTAAATAGGGTCATATAACCTGTCCAAAATCTTTATACCTAATAATCTGTTATCTGTTGTCATATGACGGAAAGATTACATAGCTCTAGTGGCAAATACTTTCATTACATTTAGACCACTATCTGATAAGGTAATCATTAAATCCACAGAAGTTTTTATGTTCATCTGTTCCTTCACTAGTCACTGTTATTTCATAGGGAAGGGGGTAACAAAGACTGATGCATAAGAGTTGTTCCAGGAGCAGAGTGCTCCACTTTTTCCAGTTCTGAATAGTGAGATAGAAAAGTGAAGCTAAAAATCAACTCAGAAGTTAAGTCAATAAAACTTAAGTCATTTCTACAAATTTGAAAATATGATATTAATTAACAATCTTAAACCATGCACAAATTATTAATAAAATTTTTTATTTAGTTTATAATATATAGTATTTTCAAATCATGCTTTCTCAAGTTTAAACATACACTACTTTGTAGCAAGCAACTATATTAAACTTACACTACTTTGTAGCAAGCAACTATATTACCAATATTCTGTCAAAATGAATCATGCCAATTGTTCTTGATTAGTCGATAAGTTTCATCAGATAATATGATGAAATGTGTTATTTATAACAAGTGTATTGTTTGTCCATATATACATTCATATATATACATTACAGTAATCATTTTACATGCATTGTTATTATATCCTGTACAAAAACATGTATGTATTGTAGCTTTAAGACAACTTTAAAATAACTTCCTACATTACAAGCATACATCGTATAGAATGACATTTATCTATTGCCATTCACAGTGTACTGTAAAATGCTGTAAATTTGCATATTCAAAATTTCTTTCTTTTTGTATTCATGAATTCACATCATTATCAGAAATAAGAAGTGTTGCTAAGGAAAACATATACAAACAATATCATAATGACAACTTGACAAGTCAGGTTTGCAAGGAAAATTACTAATATTTTTTGTAATGGACGTGGTACATATTGTTCTTTTATGACAAAGAAGATTTTATACTTCATACACATGTACACTTTGCTGTAAACAAAAGTTTTCATATTATTGATAAAAACCATGATAAATCTATCATTAGTACACCCCATTCCCCACATGCACACCCAATAAAGCATACAGTATAGGATGTTTATACAATTTTAAGCCTAAATTTTACCATTTAATTTATCCAGCAGGTTATAAAGTTTATCTCATACCAGTCTTGATGAGCTGGTTGGGGAGATTGGTGGTTAAAGGTATTTGGGTACTCGTAATTTCAAATGACTGGTGTAATACCACATGATATAAACCAAAGTCATTTGTATAGTGAAATATAATAATTATAATTTATGGCTTACTTTTAATTTCAGCTGACTCTAATTTGTGAGAGATAATATCATAACATTTATCTAATGCATGTAAATAGCACTGTATAGATAACTTCCCATCTACCACTGGATACTCTGAATCCATGTTAGGCTTATAAAAGTCGTACACATGCTGCATATGTGTTGCACGGCAACCTGTAAACATATATGTTAGATTGATTATCTGTATCAGTCCACAAAATATATAAACAAAATAAAATCAACATTTCACGAGAAAGTGGCAGAATTTATATGTCCTTTATTATCTATATTTAACACATTTTACAGATGTTTGAAACAAGCCAGGAAATCAATCTAATATAACCAAACAAATACTGGCAAATTTACCATTCCTTATTTTTGATATTTATCATAAAATGATAATTCATTCATAAATTAACACAAGTGTTAAAACAGATTTTTCTATGGATTAATTTCTGTCAAAGTCCTTGTACAGCCTTCTGCTACAAGTTAGGACCTCATATATAGCCATCAGATTTTGCTGATGGTAAATTATATAATGAATGTTTGATTGTGATGGAAATAAGTAGTTTATTTTAATCACTCCTTGAGCCTAATCTTCATGGAGAGTCAAATGAGTGAAATGGTTAAGACCCTAGTTGGGCTTGAATTTTGAAACCATGAATGATTCCTGGATAAAGTGACAAACACCTTAACCACTAAGCGATGGACCCCATATAAATAAACTTATCTAATAGCAAAAATTAATACCATTTGTTTACCTCTTTCAAAAACTAAAGGAGCATCGTCTCCTATAAGCATGGCTATAGCCCCTGCACCACCTGTACATCTAGCATTGCCTGAAGCATACACAGCTATATCCCCGGCCACAACCAGTGCTTTCCGGCCTGAAATAAAAAACAGCCGACAAAGATAACAAAACAAGATTGCATTTGAGAAAAATGCTATGCCACCGCATGGTTCAAATTTCATAGCTGTACACCAAAGGACAAGAAAGTAGGTCACATCATCAAAATCTAGGTCACCTGATATCAAAGTTCAATTTTACAACTAAAACTGTGCACATGGTCAAAATGTCATTGCTGTACATTAAAGGACAAGAAAGTAGGTCACTGTCCCCTTGGGCAAGGCATAATTTTGACCCAAGGGTTTAATTTTAAAACAATTTTGATACAGGTCCACCAAACAACATTTCAAGTCAAATATCTAAGCTATAGCTTTCTCCCATTCAGAAAACATTTGTTTTATTTTCTGTTTTTACTATGTGTACATAATGAGAATCACTGCCCCCAGACAGGGCCAATTTTGACACCAGGGGAAAATTTTGAACAACTTTGGTAGAGGACCTATAAATAATATTATATATCATACATCAAAGCTCTATGCCTTGTACCTTCAGACAAAAATATTTTTTATTTTTTCACTATTATGTACATAATGAAAATCAATGACCCCCGGGGCGGAACCAATATTGACCCCAGCGCTATAATTGGAACAATCTTGCCAGAGGTTCACTACACAATGTTTCATGCAAAATATCTTAACTCTAGCCTTTGTAAATTTAGAGAAGATGATTTTTTAAGTTTGTACTATATACATATACGGAAAACCTATGGCCACCAGGGGGCGGGGCTAATATTGACACAAGAGGCAAACTTTGAATAACTTTTGTAGAGTACCTTCAGATGATATAATTTAACAAATATTAAAGCTCTTAGCCTTGTACCTTAAGACAATAAGATTTATTTATTTTTTACTATATGTATATATTGAAATCAATGACCCTCGGGGCGGGGCCAATTTTGACCCCAGGGCTATAATTTGAACAATCTTGCTAGAGGTTTACTACACAATGTTTCATGCAAAATATCTAACCTCTAGCATTTGTCAATTGCTAGAAGAATTGTTTTTGAAGTTTTTACTAAAAGTTTTTACTATATACATAAAAGGAAAACCAATGACCCCCGGGGCGGGGCTGATTTTGACCCCAGGGCTATAATTTGAACAATCTGGGTAGAGGTATACCAGGCAATGCCTTACGCAAAAATATATAAGCTCTAGGCCTTTTGGGTCTTTACAAGAAGGTGTTTTAAGTTTAATATGTACATATAGTGAAAATCAATGACCCCGGGGCGGGCCGATTTTGACCCAAGGGCTATAATTTGAACAATCTTGGTAAGGGTCTACCAGAAGATGCCTTATGCAAAATATCTAAGCTCTAGGCCTTTTGGGTTTTTACAAGAAGGTATTTTAAGTTTTTACTATATGTACATTGTGAAAATCAATGACCCTCGGGGCGGGGCCAATTTTGACCCCAGGGCTTTAATTTGAACAATCTTGTTAGAGGTCTACCAGACAATGCCTTATGCAAAATATCTAAGCTCTAGGCCTTTTGGGTCTTTACAAGAAGATTTTTTTAATTAATTCTTATAATTCCTTTTGGTTGCCATGGCAACCAGATTTCTGCATGGAATGAAATTCTTTGAACAACTTTGGAAGCCCTTCACCAAAGGAACAATCCTGCCAAGTTTGGTTGAAATTGGACTAGTGGTTTTTCACAAGAAGATTTTTTAAGTTCACTATATAATCTATATAACACACACACAAACACACACACACACAGGTGAATCGCTATATGCCACCGCATCGCAGATGCTGCGGTGGCATAAAAACATGTCTCAACATGTCTCAAAATTAATATACCAGTACTTATATTAGATTGAATATCATCTTTGATGTTAATTTTCTATAAATTCTCCTCAGAAAGCAAAGAAATGTTGTGTTTTTTTCCATTAATCACAAGAAAATTCAACTCACAAGTAGACTAAAATTTGTGGGGTTTTATTTCTTTCTTTTTTTCTTTTTTTCAAATTGAATATATCAAATTGAATATATACTCGGGGGAAGACGTAAGGCCAAGGTTTCATAATTTTCAAGATAAATCATCAATTAGGTATATTTTATCACATGTTATGTCTTGGTCTAATGGAAATCTGGGTGTATTATTCTAAAAACTGGAATAGTAATAACCTAAATTGAATCCAATAAAAACAAACTTACCATCCCAGTAGCTAGACTCAATCCAGTTCACAGCATTAAAGAGAGCTGACGTACCACCATAACATGCATTAGTTGTATCTATTCCTTCTATATTTGTATTGCCACAACTTTCAAACAACTGCATTAGTACTGTTTTAACACTCTTTGATTTATCTAATATAGTCTCAGTACCTACTTCCAGTCTACCTATATCTGAATATGAGATCCCATTTCTCTCCATTAAACGTTGTACAACAGTCAAACATAAGGAATTTACATCTTCATTGTCAGAGCAGAACCCCATTTTTTCCTGACCAAGCCCAATGGTATATTTTCCTGTTGAAGCACCATCAAACTTTTCCAATTCTTTCTGATCCACATACTGGGCGGGGAAATAAACCTCAATGGCAACAATTCCAACATTTTCTGGCCACCCATCTCTCTGGCTTGACATAATTTGTTAATCCTTGGATATTGCCAGGTCAAAGTATATCTGTAAAAATACATGTATTAAAATAATTAGCTTTAATTTAGAGAAAATGAGTGGCAGTCTTTGAAAGACAAAGATAATCTAAATAATTCTGAAAGTTATATCATTATTATCTATTCTAATACATGTAATTTACAAATTCACAAATATAGACAATATAGTGTGCTCATACATATATCTGGTATTTAAAGATTTACAACACCTCTGTCAGCATTAAAACAACAAAACAATTGATCTTCTCTCAGTGCTTGATAGTCAAGGGTTATCGATCTAGGACAGTGACTTCCATATAAAACTAGAACTATCGCTGAATGTGATTCATACCCCCACCAATGTCCTTGACAGAAGACAACTTGGAAAGGTGGTTAAGGGAATAACTTAAGTGACACAAATACATAAAAAAAAATTATCTCTGGTGAAAAAAAGACTAATTGTACAGGTAATAGTAAAAATATCTATTATCAAATCATGTTTGAAACAGTTACAAATAACCTTTCATTTTCCCAATATACTAAACTTTTTATAAGTCAATTTTTGACCTTCAAGTGTGGCCTTGACCTTCAGCTGGCACAAGGGTAGGATGGGTTCTGCACATCGCCCAATTGGAGTGAACATTTGAGTAAAGTTTGAAGAAAATCCTTCCATTAGTATAGAATTTATAGAGCGGACACAACATATTGTCTAGTATTGATTGTTTGTAAATTTAAAGACTTAAAAAGGGGCATAACTTTGTCAAAATCCAATACAGAGTTATGAAACTTGACCTGCATATCGTAATTGTGACACCTCATATATCTTTTAAGTTTCAAGCAAAAACCTATGCTAGTTTCCGAAATATTCAAGAACATGTTTTAATCTAACAACATTTTCTAAGTCAATTTTTGACCTTCAAGTGTGACCTTGACCTAAAGCCTGCACAAAGGTGACATGGATTCTGCACATAACCTTGTTTAAGTGAACATTTGAGAAAAGTTTGAAGAAAATTCTTCCATTAGTATAGGATTTATAGAGCGGACACAACATATTGTCTAATATGTGATTGTATGTATATTTGAAGATTAAAAAGGGGCATAACTTTGTTAAAATGCAATACAGAGTTATGAAACTTGGCCAGCATATCTTAATTGTGACACTTCGTTTATATTTTAAGTTTCAAGCAAATACCTTTCCTAGATTCAGAAATATTCAGATATATGTTAAAATCAAAGGACATTTTCTAAGTCAATTTTTGACCTTCAAATGTGACCTTGACCTTAAGCCGGCAAAAGAGTGACATGGGTTCTGCACATAACCTTGATTAGGTGAACATTTGAGCCAAGTTTGAAAAAAATCTTTCAATAAGTGTAGGACTTACAGAGCGGACACAACATACTGTGTAATATTTGATTGTTTGATATTTGACCTTCAATTGTGACCTTGACCTTGAGCTGACACATGGGCAACATGGGTTCTGCACATCCCATTGTTGAAATGAACATTTGAGCCAAGTTTGAAGAAAATCTTTCAATTAGTGTAGGACTTACAAAGCGGACACGACATATTGTGTAAAATTTGATTGTTTGATATTTGACCTTCAATTGTGACCTTGACCTTAAAATGACACATGGGCAACATGAGTTCTGCACATCCCCTTGTTGAGGTGAACATTTTAGCCAAGTTTGAAGAAAATCTTTCAATTATTGTAGGACCTACAGAGCGGACACGACATACTGTCTAATATATGATTGTGTTTGATATTTGACCTTCAATTGTGACCTTGACCTTGAGCTGACACATGGGCAACATGGGTTCTGCACATCCCCTTGCTGAGGTGAACATTTGAGCCAAGTTTGAAGAAAATCCTTCAAATGGTATAGGAGTTATAGAGCGGACACGAAAATGGAGACGGACCGACCGACCGACCGACCGACCGACGCAACAAAGCGAATCCATTATAGCCCCCATTTTGTGGTGGGGGTATAAATATGATCTTGAAGACATGACATATTGTGTGAAGTTTTAAGAGAAAACTTTCAATAATTGTGGAGGTCAACATTGCTTCAAAAACATTATTAGTTTGAATGAATTATCTTTTCTATTTTATACACCTTCTGAGGCACTGGTGTCTGGGTGTTGCAAATGACTCATCATCTCCTTACTTTGATCATTTGTGACAAGTATTTTCAAAATCCCTGGATGGATGAGAAAGTTATGAACTGGAAACAAAATATACCCTGTAACAGACTATGTTATTCTTTGACCTCCAACTGTGACCCAGACATTGGAGGTAGCAACTGGTTGTTGCTCATGACATATCATCTTATTATTGTGAATACTTGTGACAAATAATTTCAAAATCCCTTGATCTTTGAAGAAGTTATGGACCGGACACCAAATATACCCTGTAACAGACTATGTAAATCTTTGATCTCAAACTGTGACCTTGACTTTGGAGGTAAGAAATTGGTTGTTGAGCTTGACACATTGTCTTATCATTGTGAACATTTGTGCAAAGTATTTTCAAAATTCATTCATGGATAAGAAAGTTATGGACCAGACACAACATATACCCTAAAAAGACAATGTTGACCTCAATCACCAAGTGTGACCTTGACCTGATTAGTTGTCTTATTATAAAAAAAATTTGCACCAAGTTATTTCAAATTCCTTTGATAAATGACATGGTATGGACAGGACACAAAAGTGTGACAGACAGACAGAAAGACTGACTGAGCCTATTTCTATATCCCCCTTTTTTCTTTGAAAAGGCTGGGGACAATAAAAATTATTATAACACCCTCGCATGTCTGAAACCATCAAATGTTCTGGAAAATGATGAAACATTAATATTTAAATGTGCATGAGAACATGTACGAGAAGCCATCATTTAATATGCAGATTTTGTTTTTTCAAGATAGATTAGCATATCATTAAGTCTGAAATTTTTTGGTAAAATGAAGAAATGGGCATTAAATAGGCAGAAAAAACACAGAGGCCACTGTTTAACATGCAGACTTAATTTTATTTCCTGGACGAAGGCCTCTATCTGACCATCTTAAACAGTGAGCAGGACAGCAGGTATTTATCATTTCAAACATATGTAAAATTTCTGAATCTATATGCCTGGTAATACAGTCAAAAACTAGAACTGCCACTATCATGGCGTGAATACCCCCGCATACCACTTTGTCAGAATCAACAGTGGCCATTTAGAGCTCAAGGACAACCTCCCTGCCAAATCTGAGGTTACTTAGCCAGTGCATTGCTAAGTTATGTATTCTTCATGCTTCAAATGTGAAAATGTCAAAATCAATACACTCTGGACAGGCATTCTGAAGCAATTGAGGGGAAAAGCTTTATTTTGACAAGGTCATAGGAATCTTAAGTTATTGGGCGGACAAGCTTTTTGAAGTCAAGGCCCCTGTGACATTGACCTTTGACCCAGTGACCTCTAAATAAATACGGATCATTTACTAATCATGACTAACCTCCATGCCAAATATGAAGACTGTGGGTCATAGGAACCTTAAGTTATTGGGCGGACAAGCTTTTTGAAGTCAAGGCCCCTGTGCCCTTGACCTTTGACCTGGTGACCTCAAAATCAAAAGGGGTCATCTACTAATCATGTCTGTTACCTCCATGCCAAATATGAAGACTGTGGGTCAAAGGAATCTTGTGTTATTGGGTAAACAAGCTTTTTGAAGTCAAGGCCCCTTTGGCCTTGGCCTTGACCTTTGGCCTGGTGACCTAAAAATCAATAGGGGTCATCTACTAATCAAGACTAACCTCCATGCCAAATATGAAGACTGTGGGTCATAGGAATCTTAAGTTATTGGGCGGACTAGCTTTTTTAAGTCAAGGCCCCTGTGACCTTGACCTTTGACCCAGTGACCTCAAAATCGATAGGGGTCATCTACTAATCACAACTAACCTCCATGCCAAATATGAAGACTGTGGGTCAAAGGAATCTTTAGTTATTGGGCTGACAAGAAAAAAAGCCACATTACAGTAATGTATATACATGTATAAAGCACTTAGTTTGCTGGTTCCTTTTGTAAACTACATGATTGTTTTAAGTGGGAAATAAAATACCACACAAAGTTTAAGTTACAATGGGAAATAAAATACCACACAAAGTTTAAGTTACAGTCCTCACAATTGCTTAAGTGTAAAATGATGACCGTAGAGATTTATACTCATTGGGACACTATTTTCTAAATATGCAATCTTGTATACAAATATCCCGGGATTAACAAATTCTAAAATTCACTTAAAACATTATATAAAAGAACCAAATGGGCTTATAAAAACACAACTAAGAAAACTTTATGAATTTAAATGAAAATAAAAAATAATGAAAAATTGTAATAAAGACCATTTTTGACATGATATGAAAGATTTTTGTCAGTCTGGACCAGTAACTTACACACAAATTTTTGGATCATTTCCCTATCAAGAATAATTATAATTTTAAATGTGCACATTGACCCAAAAATGAAAAGCTTTTATGGGCACTTTTCATTCAAATGGGGCTAAAAACTCCCACAAAAATCAACATTCAATTCAATTTCGAGTATATTTTATATACTTTGCAGATTTTTCATTTAAGTACTTCCCTTCATTTATGTAAGAATTTCTTTTCAGGCTTTTTGACCTCCTATTCTGCTAAATATTAAACTGATAGCTAATGATAATACATGTACTACACTTTTATCTACATAACACAAGAGATAAGATACACAACAGAAGAATTAGCTCAATTAATCTGTAAACCAAGCCATCACTATAAAAAAAAATTAATTCTTTAAGTCCTCTTCTTTTTAAAACAAATCTTCGAACAAACAGTCATATTGTATTTTTTAAAATAAAGAATTAATGATATGATTTATATAACTGTATACAACACAAACTGAAAGTGACCTAATAATTGTCTCACCATTATCATTTGAACATAATTACATAAATTTTTTAAACTTCAGGATTTACCAAGCAACATTAGTGACTTCAGTGTTTTGATTCACTTATTATATGCTACATTATATATCATTAAATTGATGAATAAAATGTAAAACATACAACATCTTACTATGAATTAAAGCAAACAGGCTTCTTCCTTTGTTTAGATATAAGGCTGATCATAGTAGCAATATTTTACATTTTTTGTTGCTCAATAAGAATTTGCATTATTATAAATAAGTTGCTGATAAAAAAAATGTGGGAAAATATAGCCTTACTAATATAACAAGATATGTTTGTAAAACATGTATGCCCCCATCAGCAGCCAATTAGTCATGTGATAAGGTTATTATGCATGAATTCTGACCCAGTGATCAACAATTAATAAGGGTTAT